>NW_006913056.1:1315958-1326059 GCF_000271625.1 Coniophora puteana RWD-64-598 SS2 | reverse complement strand
ACATTTCCTGGCGGCAGTGACCTGTGCAAATTACGATGCAATCGGTGCTCAATTACTGACGTTTGCGTTCGACCTTGCTGAACGGAAAAATTAAATAAAAATAGATCATGTCTACGCCAAGCCAACACGTGGCTAATATGTAGCTTGGATTCAATCAGACTGATAATTATAAGTCAATTCTTGGTAATTAATATTGACTACCTCTGTAACCAACTCAGTATCTTACCAGGCCCCGAATCATCATTCCTGACTTATGCTATGACTGATCTATCTCATAGAACATGGAGAGTATTCTCAGATGGTGTAGGTGGTTTATAAATCCCCAGTTCCGTAGTAGACGAGGAGAATAGGAGATTACTTATGACTACGAGACCCAGACACGTGGATGCAGCTGCCTTTTGTGGATTTTTATTTTTAAAATTCGCGTTGGCAAGGTCGAACGCAAACGTCAGTAATAAACAACTTATACTATATTAAAAGCAGACCAGTCCTTAAAGGGGAAAAATCTTATTTTATGGAGCCAATAGCTCATACTTGGGAACAGTGACACCAAAGATTTGGCCACATCAATGTTCCTGCAATAAAAATACTCGCAACTGAAAACATGGTGACCAGGTTAAAGATAACTCTGGACCCAGAACAAGTCCAATGTGATGTGTGCACAGAAGCAAAAATGACAAGACATCCATTTTCCAAAACAGTTGACAATCAATCTCAAACCCCAAGGGAACAGATCTTTACCAATCTGTGGGGTCTGACCCAAACAGAGTCCATTTGAGGCCTCAAATATTTTATGTCTGTAGTAAACAACCATTTGCAATATTCAGATATCATACCATTAAAAAAACAAAAGCAGAAGTGTCCAATAAACTAAAAAAACCACATAACACTAATAGAAAAACAACACAACTATACTATAAAAAAATCTGCTCTGGCAACGGGTGGAAATACATGAACAATAAATTTATGCCTTGGTGTTCCCAAAAGGGGATAACCCTTAAAGCCACCGTGCCACATGCACATGTGCAAAATGGAGTAGCCAAGCACTATAATCAGACTATTATAGAACTTTCACATGCAATGCTAATTGGCCAGAATGTTCCAAGATTCCTTTGGATACATGCTGCCCTACATGCTGCCCATCTTTGAAACTGCACATTCATGCATGCAATAAACAATAAACACCTTACAAAAATGGTTACATAAGCAACCAAACATATCACACTTGGGGGAATTTGGTTTCCCAGTGTATATTCTCATAGAAGGCAAAAATATATCTAAACTAAGTCCAAAAGCAGTAAAAGATACCTTTGTTGGCTACCAAGATGGGCCCAAAGTGATTAAATACTATGATAAAATGCACAGATCAGTGAAAGTCTCTCAAAACTTTAAAAATTTGAACAGCCAGATATTTGGTGCAAGGAGGAGCAGCTGGAGAAAACCACACCAAAATCCTCAACTTGCAACTTGAGTTCAAACCCAGCACCTTCCAAAAACAGAACTCCAATTCCAAATTCAGACTCAGAGCCTACAAGGTGAAGTCAAAGACCTAGAAAGACTCATGGTTATAATAAACTGAATGAGGGGGAGGATATCCCTGAAATGGCTGAACTGGCACATGAGAATAATGACAAAAAACAGATATATATGGCAGAACATATTTATAACACATTTAATGAAGCAATAATAGTCTCAGAAGACCCAAAGTTACTCAAAGAAGCAAAACAAAGCCCTTTCTAGCCTCAGTGGTTAAAAGCCATTGAAGCTGAATTAGAACAGATAAAAATATATGGAACCCGGATTCTAACCCACTGCCCCAATAAGCAAAACTCCATAGGGAATAGATGGGTATTTACCCAAAAATGGGATAAAGAGGGGGAGTCAATTAAACATAAAGCCAGATTAGTAATCAAGGGATATTCTCAAATACCTGGGATGGATTTTAACAATACATTCTCACCAGTAGTAATACTGGAAATGCCTTGGTTAATTCTTACAGTTGCCATTGCAGAAAACTGGGAAATACAACAAATGGATGTGAAAGACGCATATATAAATGGAACATTAAAAGAAGATGTCTATATAAAGCAAACTGAGGGCTTTGAAAACGGCACTAAACATGCGTGCAAACTAAGAAAACCCTATACGGACTTAAACAATCAGGCCAAGAATGGAATCAGGAACTGCATGATAAATTGACCAAACTTGGATTTGAAAGACTAAAATTGGATTCCTGCATCTATATATGATGGACTCCCAGGAAACTTGAGATAATAACTGTATGGGTAGACAATCTACTCTTGTTTACAAAAGAAAAAGATATTATGACAAAGCTGAAACAAGAAATTAAAACTTTGTTTGATATTGCAGATATGAGTGAACCATCCAAAATTGTAGGAATAGAAATAATGCGCAACCAAGAAAAAGGTATGCTAACTATAACCCAAACCAAATATATTGAAGCTATAATTGAACATTGGGGACTTGACAACAGCAATGCTGTGTTTACAACAATGGAAACCAAAGTAAAATTAGAACCTAAGAATCCCCCAGGGGAGGCAAACTGAAGCAGCTGTTACACTTCCTTAATTGGATCATTAATGTATTTGGCCTGAGCAACACACCCAGAGCCTTTGCAGTTAATAAACTTAGTGCTTTCATTGCAGATCCCAATTTATCTCATTGGTCAGCCGCAAAAAGAATGCTCAGATACTCAATAGGAACCAAAGATTTGGGACTAAAATAACAAGCTTCTGATAAGGAAGTTGTCTTAAAATGGTTTACAGACAAGATAGCATACAAAGATGACCACAAAATAAAGCCTTATGGGTATTCAGATTCAGATTTTGCAAACAATATTGGTAGACTTTCAGTCTCTGGATATATATTCAGACTAGCAGGTGGTGCTATTACCTGGTGATCTAAGAAACAGAAAACTGTGTTGCTTTTGACAACCAAAGCTGAATATATAACTATGTCTTTTGCAGCTTGAGAAGCCATGTGGCTGCATAGCCCACCAAGCGAAATCAGCTTCAAGCAAACTGAGCCTACTCCAATATATGGGGATAATAATGGAGCACTTGCTCTTTCAAAAAACCCTGAATTTCACAATAGATCAAATTTCAATTAAATCATCTCTATATATGAGAATGCATAAAAGCGTGAGAAACAACAACTAAGTACTGTAATACTGCAAAAATGACTGCAGACATCCTCACAAAACTGTTTGCCAGAGACAGGCACCAGACTCACGTGGCTGGCCTGGGCATGAGCACAGTTTGAGGGGGAGTGTTGAATAAAGCGAGACGAGAATGAGACAATGTCAGTCTTGGCATCATGAGTAAAGTCATGTGCTCTCCGCAGCATGCTGACTGAGGTTACTCCTGTTGTAATGAATTTAGTAGTCGGATGGAACTGCACCTGAATTTGATGGCAAATGAGTAATTTTAGTGTAGAGGAGGCCTATAGCCCCTACAAACTAGTAGTATAAATAATGCTATACTTTTACAACCATTCACTTGTGGAAATTACCTGCCTAATACAGATTGTCCCGCTTTTTTGTTTGTGGCTCGGGATCTATGTGGGACATGTGTTTGTCAGGGGCTAATTAGCCTACTCTGTCCTGGGACATGTCAGTGGTTCAGCCTCCGCCATTTGAACCATGAAGTGCACCTTGGCTACGCCAGGGTAATCAGCGCTGTTGAGAACGTTGAATGGGATCCCCCGCACTGATCCTGACCTCTGGGAGCACATCTTCACCCAACCCGACAACAACAGCTCTGAGCTGCTGCGTGAAAAACCGGATTAGTAAAATAGAACTTCGGGGCACTCAGTAATGTTCAACTGGATTCGTATTAGGACATACCTTCGGGGCACTCAGTAATGTTCGACTGAGCTCCCCCGAAGGCCTAGCTATGGACGCCGTCAAAGACAGTACCTAGAAGATCACAATGCATCAACTAAATAACAACTAAACAACTTCCAAAGGTGTGTGATATACAGAACAAAGTAGAACTACGAATATACGAGCAATCAGGTATTCGGAAGGAACATAACAAAGCAAGAATACTAAACAACTTATCTGCAGCGGCAAACACACCGCTGCCATTGCACGAGTGCTACTACGCCCACAGGCGCATGATGATTAGGCACGTGTGGCATCAATCCGACATGGCGCCAATCCGTGACGTCAGCTATGACCACGCCCGATCACCCAACACGTTGGCGCTCAGTGGCACCCAGGCGCCCTGTCGCCTACAGTGGGCGCTGTGTCGGCGTTGATTTCCAACATGGCTCTCACACCTTGTGACCCATTCAAGGGTCACAAGGATCTTGACAACAATTTGTGGATCCAGCCCACTAACCTCATGGCTCAGATACTCCATGCTGGCAGCGAGGATGCTATGTGTGGGACTGAGGTTGGCCCTGGGATGGCTGATGATGTTGATACCAATGCAAGTCCCATACAGGAGTCGGAAAAACAGCAAGTGAAGTGTTGTAAGGTATCTAATAAGAAGTACAACATATTTTTAGGCCATTAGATGGTGAGGAACACTCCAGGAGATTTTTTTGAAATTATCTACATTTTTTGCACTATTTTACCAAATGTCCCACTTTTTTGTTTGTAAGTTGCTGTCAAGGTGGGACAGTCCCACCTAAATTGTTCGTTTGCCCGGCCTGTGGGACACGGGATGAGCGAATGGTTGTAAAAGTACAGTAGACAAAATCAAGTGAGGAATACTTAGCTTGCACTGCTTTCATCCGCTATATGATTCTCTCAACCTAAGTGTCTCGACGCCTTAATTCACTTGTTTTATCGTGCTCTCGCCCCTCCACTTGCTCTCTTTCAAAATGGTTCATCAATGCTGGCCCAGATGGCCCAAATCCCTTTGAACTGGTCCAACAACTCAATCCCAAGTAAGCAAACCAAAACCAGCTACATGTGCATACACGTACCTGCTCTGCTAGCCTGCACTCCCCTGGGACAGCATGCAAGACCACACCTCAATGTGTGGTCACTCTCCAGAGCTGCATATGGGTACCAGGCGTGCACAAGATGCCTAGTCTGAAGAAGCTGTCAATAGGGTGCTATTGCCCTCAGAGTGACCAGCACAAAGAACACGTACCGGCAAGTCACATTTGTCTCTCAGTCCACACTATGAAACTTTGGAAAGCAAGTTTGACAAGATGTGCCATGAATTTGATGTAGACAAGGCAGCAAATGGTGGAGGATGTGGGAAGAGGTAAGATGGGAAGGGGCACAAAGTGGCAAGGTGATAGAGGTTGAGGAGGGGGGCAGAATGGTCCAGCACCGGGGGAAGTGCTCATCAGCTCATATGATGTGGATGCACAATATGTGAGAGATGCACCTAGTTTCCTTTGTGCCAGTGTAAAAGCCACCCAGAAAAAGCTAGTGGTTCATTATAAATTAGTCTACCAAGCAATAACTGATACCCAACTTAGTAGTTTACCTGAATATACACTCAAGCCAGTGTTTTGGTGCTGGTGGAAAAGAGATGCTGTAAATGTGTCAGCGGGTACTAAACAGCAGATGGATAATGATGGCTTATGGAATTAGACACAATGGATGGTTGGGGCCAAGGGCGCTGCAAGACTTTAGATGGCTGGATAGGAGGGAGGGAGGAAGAGATAAGGGGGGAAGATAAGGGAGATGATAAAGGGGAAAGCAATGATTGGGAACCTAAGTTTATCTTGCTCGCCTCTGGAGCTCTAAGCCACCTGTATATGCATGTAACTGAAATTGTAAATCAGAGATCACTTACCTGAGGTAGAAGAGCCTAGTAAGATGGTTATGGGTGCTCCAGTGTTTTGGGACCAAAGGATGTCATATAGTCATATGTAGGGACAAGTGCATGTGTACATGGAATGTGAACTAAAGTGGAGGAGATGAGGAGTCTGTGTGAGGTGATGTAGGCTCAAAAGGTCTGGCAAGCTGGGACTACATGTGCTAATACCAGTCCGGTGATTTTTCCCCAAAATGTAGTGAGTGCATTGCAAGTCATGTGTTGGACACTGTCAGTCAGCATTGAACACTAAAAGTCACCTTTAATCTGTCAAAGGACAAACACAAGTATTGAGTAGAAAACCTATATGATGCAGACTCACCGGACTTTGATGAAGACTTGAGTTAGAAGGCTTGTTAGAGCTTAGAGTGACAATGGTAGTTGTTCAAATAAGAGAGACTAAAGATAATATTTATGGTAGCAACTTGTATATATAGGATACAAGAATGTGTGAATTGACTACTGTACTTGTAGCTTGCCAGTCCTAAACCACGCACAGCAGGGACATCTGACTCATAGTCCATGTCAGAGATTTCCAAAAGGGGGTTTGATTGCTCCCTTGAGTGCTATACATTATATCACATTGGAATGCCAAGGAAATGCCATAATATTGTTGTCAGGCCAAAATAACTGATTCAAATGGCAATATTTTGCTGCACACACCAATAAGAGATTTCAAACCGCCAGTTCAGAGCTTAAAATAATGCTGTTTGATTGTTGTTGGCAACCCATTCTCACAAAAAACTCATTTTCATATATTATAATGGTGTACTTGGGCATTAGAATGTGCTAGAATCCATTTTTTGCCCCTGAGATTTTTCTGACACACATGGCCACATGCAATAAACACAGGTCATGACAAAGCATAAATACATAAAGGTGCTAATACTACCCATAGGATACCTAGCACCATGTAGCATAAGAAATGATGTAGAACTACTAAGGGGACATTGTCAATGGAGTAGCCAGCATAGACACAAAGTGCTAGGCTGACTAAAGTTGTAAAGGGGTCTGGTGCTACTCGTACTTTCAACATAATCAAGTCATCTCAGAAGGGGGCTCTTGAACCTGTACCACCATGTACAAGTGTGCATCTCTCTCAGTACACAGCATGCAGGCAAAAAGTATTGAAAGTACAAGTGGTACTTGACCCTTTTATAACTTTGGTCGGCTTAGCACCTCATGTGAATGCTAGCTATCTGTCATGTACCATGCACTCTCCCTAGCTCCTACCCCTATCCTGGTACACTCAGGCTACTCTCCCATAACACTACTACTCTCCCATCCTCATTCCATAGCCTCCTGAATTCTCCAGTGATCTCCAGACACCTCTAATCCACCTCCTGCATTCTACAGTCCTCCTACAATGCACCCATACTCCTACGGAGGTCCACATACTTTCCCACACTTCAGAGCATCAGAGCATCATTACTATAGGATCCCATCATCCTCTCCATCATGCTAAGTTACGCTCCTGTCTTCTACGCACCTCCGAGGTTATCTCCCTATACCTCTGGAATGTTGGAGCTACACTGTAGCTACCTCCAGGCCATCTCCATGCAACCCTTCACCCTTGTCCACTAGAGCATGTATGTTGCATGACTCTGACATCACTCCTTAGGCCTCCCATTATCCTCATGTCTTTGTATCATATCCCCTTGCCCTATTCCTTTGTCACTACCTCATGGTATCTCAGTTGTTAGTGATGTCATTCCTTCAGCCACCTTTGTCATACCCTAGATGCCCCTCCAACCTACTTTGTACCTGCAGTACTTACCCTTTACCCTTCCTTGATGACTTCATGGTTTACTAGTAGTATATAAGCCTTCCTGTACTTACCGTAGTTCTCCAGTCTGAATATCAACTACAACTACACTTATTCCATCTAATCCTGTCTAGTCTGATCCCCTGGCTCAGTTATGCCTTCCTAATCCTCATTTCTATTCTCTTTGCACTTTTATGTATTATCTATGCTCTGGGCTTCTTAGTCCTAACTCCATGCCAACTCCATGTTATCTCTGGGACACTCTGTTCCACCTCCAGTCACTTTCAGTCCTCTTCTGCATCCTCCCGTCCTCCTTTGGATGTCTTCCGTGACTTTTACTCTACTCCAATGTGCTTAGCACACACTAGAACTTGTATTTGGGGCTTGCGCCTCAGTGCCTTGTCACCTTAACACTTTTCCTGGATCTTCGGATTGTTCCTGCTGACCTTTGTGTCATTCCTCCTGACCTCTGGTCATCTCCATTCACCTCCAGACTTCTACACTCCCCTTCTACTTTGCTACACTCTCTATGATCTACTTTCCCATGGTCTATGTAGCTTCGCACTTCTTCCTATCTTTTCAAACTTTCCTTCTATTATACTTAGATTCTTGTTTATCCCTGTTCTCGCTTATCTTAGCTTACCTACACTCCCTCCAATATACATTCCCATGGTCTCCAATATCTCATAGCTCACTCTGTAGCTTTGAGTACTTCCCTTACATATTAGTATTCCATAGTTACATTACTTACAGTCTCTACAATACTTACATTTCTTCATACTTACCTTTCTCCTCTTCCAGCTTCTCCTCTAGGTTTTCTGGACCTGTTCAGTCAACTCTGACCCTGCAGAGCTATTCTCCCACACCTCTGAAGCTTCAGAGTGCAGTGTAGATTTCTATAGCGCATTTCCTCTAGTTCTGTTCCTGTTCTCCATGTTGAAATCTATTGGCACTGGTACTGTTGAAGGTGATCCTTCTTATAAAAGATCATGTAACAAAGCCCTTAGCCCCATTGGGTTGGGTTCATGAGATTCCCCTGCTAGGTACACTCATGACACTATCTCATAAGCAATGTCTGTCCCCTCTGCAGGTCTACATCATTTCTTATGCTACATGGTGCTAGGTATCTTATGGGTAGTATTAGCACCTTTATGTATTCATGCTTTGTTGTGGCCTGTGTTTATCACATGTGACCATGTGGACTATGAGTCAGACATCCATGCTGTGCAAGGTTTAGGGCTGGCTAGTTATAAGTATGGTAGTTGTTTCAACACTCCCGTATCCTATGTATGAGTTGCTACCATGAATATTATCTTTAGTCTCTTCTGCTTGAACAACTGCCATTGTCACTTGCAACCAGCTTACCAGCTACTAAATCAAGTCTTCATACCAAAGCCCAGAGAGTCCGCATCATATAGGTTTTCTACCCCATACTTGTGATCATCCTTTGACAAGAAGTACCAACCTGGTCAGTGTACCAGATGTATGTAAGTCACGTCAGCTGACATTATGGTTATAACCAAAGGCTATATAATATTGCATTGAGGTAATTATATCAATGTGTGCAATCATGTTGTATCTGCTGGACAGGTGTCTGGCACCCAAGGTGCCGTGGATGTAGACTAAGGTGATGTCATTGGTTCAATATTCATGTGAAATCAGGCAGCAGGTTGCAAATAGAACTGGCATGTATTTTTGACTTCACAAATAAGTATAATACAACATGTAGAGAACATGATACCTTGAAAGGCAATTAGATTTTGGTGGTGATCAAGAAGATGACAAACTGGCCATAGGCATTATGTTGGCTTAACAAGGGCACTTGCTGTCAACCAATAACAATGCTGATCAAAATGTCCAAAGATTAGCATGAACCATCTGGATAAACTAAAGAGCATGGAAAGCTTGCTATCAACATCTATTGGTTTGGACATCTTTGATGTACTAATGTTGAGGTGCTCCATGATAATCCGGAAGTCATTCTAAACACCTTGAACCACCTTTGCCAATACTGTTGCGATCGCTCACGACAGCATGTCATTATCATGACCACTTACAACTATCTTCACTTCAGGCGCCCCCAAAAAAGGGTCTAAGAGACCCTACTTCTGGTCGCGAGGTGGACTCTCTTAGACTTTTTATGTTGGTATTACCTTGTACTTTGGGTATCATTCCTCTACTTATGGAAGGACACACATATATTTCCAACAGTCCAAATATGCTATACCAGCCATGTACACACTGCCCAGAAACTTCCGGGTGTCTGGGGTCCTCATCATACAATATATTACCAGTGGGATTTGTTATGTAGCCCCACATGTTTGCCAACGGAAATGTTCATGTGACTTATAATGAGGCAGAAATACCATGCATGGTAGGGTAAATTCCACAGTCATATAAATACCTGTGTGGAAATCTTAACTGTATGAATGGTAAAATCTGCGGAAGCAACCATGTCTCTATCCTGATAGCCTTGGAACAGCTAGCAGAGGCATATAAATCCATGGTAGCATTTACACCCTTACATTGCAT
>NW_006913056.1:1284900-1302916 GCF_000271625.1 Coniophora puteana RWD-64-598 SS2 | reverse complement strand
AAATTTTGTTGCATGCAATGTAAGGGTGTAAATGCTACCATGGATTTATATGCCTCTGCTAGCTGTTCCAAGGCTATCAGGATAGAGACATGGTTGCTTCCGCAGATTTTACCATTCATACAGTTAAGATTTCCACACAGGTATTTATATGACTGTGGAATTTACCCTACCATGCATGGTATTTCTGCCTCATTATAAGTCACATGAACATTTCCGTTGGCAAACATGTGGGGCTACATAACAAATCCCACTGGTAATATATTGTATGATGAGGACCCCAGACACCCGGAAGTTTCTGGGCAGTGTGTACATGGCTGGTATAGCATATTTGGACTGTTGGAAATATATGTGTGTCCTTCCATAAGTAGAGGAATGATACCCAAAGTACAAGGTAATACCAACATAAAAAGTCTAAGAGAGTCCACCTCGCGACCAGAAGTAGGGTCTCTTAGACCCTTTTTTGGGGGCGCCTGAAGTGCTATCTTACATAACATGTTAAATGCGCCGCAGCAGCAGTGTCATTTCTGAGCACAATAGGTCACATGATCAACTACTTCAATAACTGGTCACATGACCTGGTTTGGTTACCTTATATTACTGACTTATGTAATCATTCTTAATATTCCCGGACATTCCATATGACATCATGACAACATCACTCACGCGTCATAAGTTGACATCATACATATGTCATTCTTTTACCTTAAGTAGCAGTACATGGCACAGCATGGTCTGTGCGCACACTGTCCTTGCCATAGTAGGTAGACTGTTTGGCTCGACCAAACATCCTGTACTTGTATATAACCTGTACAATATCAGCCCACGAACTCCAAGTGAGTTCTTGTGTGAATACCTCCTAAAAGCTCTACACCTAGTCTTGCCACATTGGCGAGCAGTCATCACTCCTACCCTCTTGGTGTTGTGCTGTATAGCGCCTTGTTGTCTACTTCGTTGTAGGTTCTCTAGTGTGGTTGGTTCTTGGGGCTTGCGCCTTGGGAGTCACTCACAAATACTCTGATCACCCAATTGTGCTTCTTATCTATCTCCTCCATCAGCTTTAACATCTTCTCAAGGGATTGTGTGATTTTGTTGGCTGCAGCAGGGGAGTCAGTGTCCATGTTGATCACATCTGATGGGAAGTTAGAGTGTTATGGGACTTGAATTTGCAAGAAGAGCACAGCAGGGTGATCTTTGCTAGTAGATGTACTATGCTTTGCCTGTTTGGCAATGCATCAAATTATCATGACTTTATGATGAATTTGTGACATTATGGGCGCACATTTGCTTTTTGGTGTGACATAGACACTGAGGGTGCAATGGCTGCAGCATCACCTGCCTTCAATGACTTTGCCTTTTTTTTTGCCAGCTCTAAGAGAAGGCATTGAGGCAGCTGAGCAGTTGCACCTTGGAAATGGCAACAAGTGGGCAGCTGTGCAGTAACAGAAAATTTAACCAACCTTTGTTACAGGTTACAACTTTGGAGTCTATTGCAAACCCCAGACAAGATGAGCAACAGTTATTAATGCTCAGAGACATGCACTATATCAATGATCAGCACATCATTGTCCTTGGGGCTTTGTTGGTCCTTGGAGCTTGGATTCTCTCACAGTTAAATAACAAAGTTTTCATTGAAATTACCCATGATGGTGTTGCCATTGTCTAGGACAAGAGGAGAACTTAGACTAGTCAAAGGAGGCCAGGATGCTGCCAATGTCTTGCTGCTATGGCAAGTGTTAGTAAAATGACAAGCAAGAAACAATGTGCATATGTCAGCACTGATTTTAAGCCCTCACACAAATTCAGCGCTGTAGACTGAATAGCCACACCTTCGCATCCTCTAGTAAACAAGTGGGGGGTTTGGGGCATGGGAGTGGTAACCATGGCATTGGCCTGCCTGGTGCTTTTATGTGCTCTTTTACTGTACTGGTACATTGCTTGAGCCTCATGAGCAATGTTACGAGGCTGCAGGATGCCTGTGAGAATGTAAAGGGGAACATAGCCAGTATATCACTCACTGAAAATAGTGTAGCATCCCACCAGTGATCTCACACTACACTGTTTAACCTAATATACTTGCAAATGTTTTTTGAGACCCTGTAAAACCTTGGTGTTTCCAGTGTAAATAAAAATGTCTTTTGTGTTGTGCATTGCAATGACCATGGGCATGAATTGGAAAAGGACTTTGGCAGGATTAGTATCCTTGGTGGAGGCAATGGGCACTGTGAGTATATCAGAGGTGTTGGTCTATACATTGTCAGAGTGCCAAATAAGATGAGTGGGAGTGAGCACTGAACTCACAACTTTTACTGATCCATGACTAAGCAACTCCTTCAGGTTGACACCTGATTGCATTTCTTTCACTACAATGGTGGTCCACTGGTACTCAAAAAATTGGATTATACAAGTAATGCTGGCTGAATCCTCAATGGTGACAATTTGTATGTCTTCAGAAATGTATGCAAAGAGCACCCAGTAGCAGGGCACCATGATAACAAAGTAGAAGAAATGAAGACTCACATGCAGTAGCTCAGTGATATGAGCCCAGCCTCTGGCTGGAAATTCATGCAGAATTGCCCTGGGTGTCATATGGCGGGTGCTGGAAAATTGCGTGGGATTATGTTGGGCAAAGGGGAGAAGACATATGGTGAACACTGCAAGCAGTTGATCAGGGTGATTGCAATTAGAGTGAACAGTGCCCAGTGCCCAACATAAAGAGTTCCACAGGTCTTTGATTTGACACCCTGCTCTTTTCTCTTCACTCTGCTACCCTCTCATACAAATGGCACCCAAGCCAAAGGCAAAGATGAAAGGAATAAAAGAACAGTAAGTATTTTCATTATGTTTTGAACACCAGCTGTTGAAATATCCTGCCTTGTAAAGTGCCCAATAAAAAGCAGACTGGTGAGTGTGCCTATTTGTTACTGCAGCACCCTGTCTAAGCCTTCTCAAAACAGACAATCAAGCCACAGGATTTGAACACCATGTATAACAAGGTTACTGCATTACTGCTTGGCACCATCCAAGCTAACACAAACATTATGATGGAGTCATAGGTGAGTGGTCTTACATTCCAAGCATTGGTGCTTAAATTTCTGTTAGATTGGCAAGCAGAAGGGCGCCAGCTTGCAATGATGCAAACCACAAGTTCTACAACAAATCAGGGCATGTGCACTATGATGACCTTATCTGGATAACTCACTGACACTTGGCAGAGCAAGGTGTTCTTGACATTGAGTACAGTGAAGCCAGCAAGCCACTGACTTCTGAGGCTGATTGCACCATCAACAAGTGCAGTGCCCATATGACAAGCATTGAGAATATTGCCTGTGAGCCTGCATTGGACAACAACAACTCTTCCATGAAAAGTGTGAGCAATGATGATAATGCAGTTGGGCACCCTGGCAGCCACAATGTTGACATTCCAACAATGGTCCCTGTACATGGGCCAGCCCACAACTGCTGTTGGGGCTTCAAATATTGTTAGTCACAATTGCATAATTTATGATTGGTGTGCACTTATGCTAGATAATCAAAGTTCACACTGGACAAATGTATCTGATGCCAACACCTGGAACTACTGCAACAATGTGTAAGCAATATGCACCAGACAACATACTCATTTGACATTAGAATAAGTTCAAGAGCTTGAAGAAATAACAGATAACAGCTACAATTTCAGTAAGGTTTGCTGAGCACCACCAATGCACCTTGGTAAATGTGGCAGCAACAGTGTTGAATGCTAATCCTCCACTGCCATCAGATGTAGGGCTGAGCAGCTGTGCCAGCTGCATGCCACAATGTAAGTCTCCATCACAGTCTTCTATCTAAAAGCTGACCTGGGCGCCATATTCAGCCTGAGACCTGCACTTATGTTGCAAAGTTCATTTTCTGGCTGCAGCTGATAACAATCAACTACAATTACTGTTCAGCCAGAATGATTTGATAGTATTTTATATAATTGGAAGCACATTGCAACTGCTTGCAGCTTAGACATAATAAAATCTCAACAGTAGTTGCTAAAAATACTCTAAAATCCGCAAGACCTCTGCTGCATTCTCACTTCAATTAAATTGCAGGCTGGTTGCAAGGCATTAAGATTGGAAATGGCTGTAATTGTGCTACTATATTTGCAACATAATGAGCAAGCACCCTTTTGGGCACCCACTGCGGGCAGGGAGGGTCCCTACTGCTAGGTAGATGCTAATTGACTGTTGGAAAAATAGGTCAATTGAGCAGGCTGTCACCAGCACCTTCAAATGCATCCATTCTTGACCCATTCATTCCTCCAGAAATGATGTCTTGTGAGCTTTACACTCAGGTGGTGTCTCACCTGCTTGCACAACCAAGCAGAACAGTTGTTTTGCATATTTTAGATATGTTCATTGCTCTGTCAACTTAACATTCCTAGCAGCAACACTGTTAACATGATGATGGTGCTCATGTAAGGGCTGGAGCAAACTGGGTGTCCTGTGGTGTATCTCATCTCCAGGATGTGGGCTGGGCCGGAAACAAAGTAGAAGTTGATCAGATTCCTGACACAATATTCCAACTGGCAATTGTGTACTTACTGAGCAGGGTATCTGGGTGCCCACTGGAAGACAATGGTACATCACAGCATTGAGGATAAGGTAGATAGTGTTGAATTATGCAACCAAAACCTGTAACCATGTAGCACATACAGTAAGTACCATTCTGAAGCAACAATGATGATCAGGGAATGAGAGGAGAAACAAGAAAAAAAATCATGAGAGAAACATGAGGTGGTGGAAATAGTTTGGGCTGTAAAAAAAAGACTATATAGCCAGCATGCACTAGAGAAGAAAACAAGAAAGAGTGGTGTAGTGTCATCTGGGAAAAGTCAGCAGGGATGTGTTGCTTGATGGCAGCAGCATGGAGGGCTCTGGGATGCATTGTGATAAGGGCAAATAGTATCATAGCTCAAAAAAGACTTATAATGGGGTGGTACAGCTAGAGAATTATTTTGAGACATAATAGAAATAGTTAAAGAAGGGAGTTGAAGGGCCAGCTTTAAGGAACAAGCAGCTGTGAGCATTAGAAAGGATGGTGGAGGCCAGCATTGAGAAATATGTTGCCATTATGGGTGGAAGTACCAGCACAAAGATAGGAGGGCCAGTTTGGCAAGAAAAGTAATTTTTGAGGGTTGGTAGGGGGACAGTGGCTGGCAGCAACAAGGAAACAGTGACAATGACTAGAGGGGCAAAAAACAAGTGAGAGCAGTGGCAAAGCAGGGGACTCAAAAGAAAGGATTGATAGTGGCAATGAAAACAACAATGATGAGGAGAGGGGGAGATGGGAGGGAGCAGTGAGTAAAGTCCCCACAAAAGGGACTAGTACTGGGGTAAAGTGGGGCAGAGTTCAAATAGATTTTTTGGGGGTGAAAAAAAAAGTTCAGCTAAAGTAGCAGGGAATTAACAAGGGGAAATGAGGGTGGGGTGGACAACAGCAATGCTGAGGTTATTACTGTAAATAAAAACACATGGGGATGGGCCAAGGAGAACTGAGCTAAGTACTGATATGCTGAGGGAAAGTTTTTGGGACTAAAATGATCAAATGTTATGCCTGACAACAGCAACAAGTACTAGAAATAGTAGAAGTACAAAAATGCTGAGGGGAAAGGTGTTTCTTGTAGAGAGGGCAATTGGATGTAGTTGCCACTAATTGGCTTGGATGTGAGAGATATTTTCCCAGCTAAGTAGATTTATAAACTGTGATGTATAAGTGGTGCAGAGATCATTGTCACATCAGGTCCATCTGTCATGTCATTAACAATCATGGGGTTGGTGAGCAGTATGTGAAACTGCAAAAAGCAGACAATTAGTCTATAGACTTCAGGATGAACAAGGTTATGGAGGTTGGTTAGTTTTTTGGATGTCTGGGGAGGAACATCAGTACTGCCTAGAGTAGATCATGCGCAAACCAGATTAAATTCATCAAAAGAGAGCTCACTGCCTGTGAATTAAGATGTTTGGTTACTGAGTGTCCTACAGTCCAGGCCTTTGGTGCACATAACCCTGTTAACAAGTTGATGTTCATTTTCTAATGTGCTCTCAGGTAAAAATATTATTTCAGCAAGCACATAATATCAGAAACAAAGAAAATTAAGCAAAAAATGAAGCTTACAAGTTCATGAAGGTGCTGCTTCTCTATCCAATTGCATACAAGCAAATAATTCATTTTTCCTCCTCTGTGTCTATTCAGATTGTGTTATAACCTTTTGAACACCCATTATAATGGATCTACATTTACATGACCATTGATTATATAACAATGTCATAATAATTGACATTGCCATGGTCTCAGTGGTGATGGAAATCTAGTGTTCCTGAATGCGATGGCAATCCTTGCACGAAAATAAAGCTGAGGACATCCAAATCCAATCACCATGGTCATGACATAATGATAATGTTAAGAACATCACCAAAAAGCCAGTGTAAGATCGTTATGAGCATGACTAAGTGACCAGCAGCATCTCAGTGTCCCACATGTGGATTGTAATGCCCTTGAGTGTAAGTTGTCAGTGACAAAGTTTCTCTCTGCACAATGCTTCACCTCTCACCTCTTGCTCTAATTTAGAAGTGAATTTGCCATAAGTTTCCATCATCATTGATCAGAATTGCAGGAACTTCATGTAGAGGGAAATAGGTAGTATATTTTGTGCAGCAAGTAACCAGAATTGTATTTTTACACCAGCCGCATCTGCAACTCATCAATAAATCACTTCAGGTGCCTCCCCAAAAAGGACCTAAGAGACCTTACTTTTGGTTATAAGGTGGACTTTTAGACTTTTGATGTTGGTATTACCTTGTACTTTGGGTATCATTCCTCTACTTATGGAAGAACACAAATGTTTCCAGCAGTCCAAATGTGCTGTACCAGTCATGTACACACTGCCTAGAAACTTCCAGGTGCCTGGGGTCTTCATCATATAATCCATTATCAGTAGAATCTTCTATGTAGCCCCAAATGTTTGCCAGCAGAAATGTTTATGTGACTTGTAACAAGATAGAGATGCCATGCATGGTAGAGTAAAGTCCACAGTCATATATACATCTGTGTGGAAATTTTAACTGTATGGATGGTAAAATCTGCAGAAGCAATCATGTCTCTATCCTGACAGCCTTGGAACAGCTAGTAGAGGAATATAAATTCATAATAGCATTTGCATCCTTACATTACATGCAACAAAATTTCCATACCAGTCTCTTGACTACTTCATTAATTGACCATAGTAATGCTATTGGAGCACAGTGTCATCCACCATAGCAATAATAATGTAGTGATAATTTCTACTGTATTTCCATTGTTAATATGTAATCTATGGAGTACTTTCTGAAATAAGCTTGGCTTTTTAATGGCACATAGCCACTTCTTTTGGTCACACCTGTAGGACTATGACTTATAACAGAGTGCACTATGGAAACACTCCCATGGAATCACTTGCTCCAATGGGAATGTGGTGGTTTTACAGCCCACATGTCCAATGTTATATTTTCTGCTATGGAGTTGTCCACTACAATGTAAACCATTCTGGCATCCAATGTGAAAATGCCATGCTATCAATTATTCTATCCACTATAAGTAAGGAAACATACATGTAGGCATTATCAATTTTGGGTGTTACGATTCTAGTACTGTGGCATGCAGAAATTCCAGGGTTCAAATAGGCTTAACTATGGGTATGGCAATAAATACCATTGGGAATACAATTTGGTTAGGCAGATGTCATGGAAATGCCAGTGTAGACATTTTTGGTAGCAGCTGAAACACCCATGGAAATGCTAGGGAGCACATTGTTGTTGTTTGTGTTTGACCTTGCCAATGCAAAAATTAATTGAAACAGATGCTCCACAGATGCGCCAAATGTATGTATTCCAAGCCTACTTGCATGTCCAGCAACAACCTGCACTACATGGTTGTTTGACATGTCAATTCATTCTTAAACACCATAGAATAGGGCAGAAAATGCTTAAAACTTGCAACACACCTAAATTATGTGCAAAAAAATATTCTGCAAAGAGCTGAGTTTTTTGGTACTTTAACATAATTGACAGCCAGTTTTTAAGACTGACTGCCATAGTGGTTACTTTTATTTCTATTTCCTTGCATTGGCGAGGTGGAACACAAATATCAATAAGTTTTTCATAGTTTTGATTGAAGTACCACTGGAAATCTAGTTGAAACTTGCAGAGTTTGTGGAAATGCCAGTGTAGTAGGGGATATTCCAGGTGTACTATAGAAATACTACTAGAAGCATAACTTGGTTTCCATAGTGGTTACAGAAATATCAGTGTATAAATTGTGGGGTTTTGGAACAGCAATTGAATTGCCAGTGAAGATGCCACAGGCCTAGATCAATGGAATGAAAACACCAGCAGATGTATTCCATGTCTTGGCAATGCATCTGAAATACCAATGGAGCTATAACTTGGTTAACAAGCAGATTGGAAATACTAGGGGATAGGCTGGAGTTTCCACAGTTGTGGCTTAAATACCACTGGAAATATGGTTGGTTCCAGGAGAAGGATGTGGAAATGCCAGTGCATATGAAACATTTCCCAGGTCAGCCATAGAAATACTGCTGGAAGTATTATGTAGTTACGCTGGTGGTCACAGAAATACCAGTGTATAAATGTGATCTTCTGGAACAGCAGTTAAAATACTCCTGGAGTCAACATCTAGTTTTGCAGAAGTCACAAAATACCAGTGTGCAAGTGAACCTTTTTGTGGATGTCGATGGAATATCAACAGAGTCATAATTCAGCCTAGCTGAGCTGGCAGGAATACTGATGGCTTAATAACTTACACCATATTTTTATCTTGCATACTGATGTAGACAAAATGCAGTTTTGAATATGCTGTGGAAACATCAGCAGGTAAACACATTACATCAAACCTCACATAGACTTACCAGGGAATATCATTTCTGAATAGCAGAGGTTGTGAATCACATTTTCCACAGTAAAAATGTTCTTGAAACTAATTAGGAAAATGTATATTCCAGGGTATACCAGTTGTTCTCTAGGTATAACAGAATTACTTGTGGGCGAGGTGGCATAGCAGATAAAGTGCCTCTCACTACAGTTATTCAACAATGGAGGCCCTTTTGGGTTATACCCTGAGTTTAACTCCCACTGTTGGAGAATAACAACTTTAGACACTCCATTAATTTCACTGCTATCCAATTGATTTGTACAGATCAGTCTCCAAAAATTTCACCCCCAAACTGCCTTAAGTGGCACAACATTCTCACACTGTCCAACAGGGTTGCTATATGTGACATTACAACTGGATCAAGTATGGTTGTCCAGAATTTCATCTGACACATGGTTCTCTGAAAATAGTAGGCTCCAGCAGGGGTCCCAGGCTTGGTGATTTTGGGTGGTCACCAGCAGCCTGCACAGAGTGGTCAGCCATCTAATTCCACCACAGCACACCTAATTGAGTAGAAGGATTGGATCAGGGGGGTTCACTACAGCATTGTGCGCTGATGTAAGTCAAGTCACAATCAGTATTGAAGGGTTTGGATCAAGCTTTGTTGTCTGGGTGGCTGTGAAAGGTTTCCATTAGAAGCTGGTTCATGATTTACAGCATTTAATATTGCGGGTTCTGGGGGTTGTATGCTCTTGCTTATACGTTCACATGGGTGCATTCTGGATAGCCACTGTTAGTCACGCTTTCCTGTTATGTTAATACTAGTACTACACAGATATGAATCCATCAGCAATTTAGTCCAAACCTGTGATCAAACTGGCACTGTTTAGTCTACCTGTCACTGAGCTGGCGAGTCTGTTGCCTCTGTATCCCGTACAACACATACCCACTATATACCAAATGTGACTTTTCTGGTATTTCACGCATGCACTTGCCCCAGAAACCTAAACACGCGAAGTTGCAGAGCAAATACCGTGCAGAACAAGCACTTTCACATTTTGGTCAGCCCGTGAGAAAATTCACACCCGCGGGAGAACGCGCCTGGTAGTTCCAGCTCACTGGCAACGTGCCTGTCTGGCCTGTTGTCCTTGCATAGGTGGGCTGATACTATCTGTCTGTTCTGGCAGACCACTGCGGCCATGTATAGCCTAATCAAAATTGAAGCACAGTTGTAGTAGTTATACTAGTCCAAATGCTACATTGATCTTGATACTCTTAATCTTAAAAAAGCGCGAGACATCCCTCACATCAGAGGGCATCGACCCCCAAACTGAACTCCCTGATTCCTGAGTCACAGTCTCCGAGTTTGGCGAGACCAGGGTTGGAACACTGGCACCTGGAGACCCCGCTGGCGCCATGGACCCGCCCAGTACTAGTAGGGGACGGCACTCCCCTGGAGTTAGCCCTTGAGGCACCCCGTGATCCTTTCTGGTAGCTGCACGCTCAGCTAAGAGCCTTGCGGCCCTGCGACGTCTCTGAAAGGCAGCCGGAAAGGTCAATAATTGACAAAGTGTAGGCACAAGAGTCCAATGTTGCAACACGTACCATTGGTTCCTTTAGCATGAAGACTCTGTTAATCCTTATCCTGCCACTTTTTGACCCAATAGTTTGTATAAATAAATATA
The DNA here is from genome assembly GCF_000271625.1 of Coniophora puteana RWD-64-598 SS2. NCBI lineage: Eukaryota > Fungi > Basidiomycota > Agaricomycetes > Boletales > Coniophoraceae > Coniophora > Coniophora puteana. The sequence goes on along the minus strand of NW_006913056.1, from coordinate 1,292,339 downwards.
AAGAGCTTGATCAATATTTCTCATCTCTTTTGCCACCCAATAATGGATCATTGTGCCTACATATAGATCAGCTTGAGTGTTAGAAAATATGAGTAGGAAAACTCATGCCAACAGAAGATTTATTTAGAGCCATAGTATTGTAAGATTCAGCAGTCAAACTCACCATTGTATTGCTTTTGTTAATAGTCACAACATGTCCAATGCACCACTTGTGGTGATGTGCCCCAGCAACTTGGATTTCTTGACCTATTAGGGGAAGCATCACATGTTCCTGAATAAAAATAGTGGAAACCATGTTATATCACAAAACTCAGATGTAGATAGAACCTTGGGTCTACATGCATATGCAAGCTGAGTCATAGGTACAAAATCAGCCCATGTGTCAGCATCAGATACACCCTGAGGTCCAGTTGATGCTTGTAGTGTCATTGACTCATCATGAACTACTTCCTTTGATTCAGCTGTGTCATAGATGTCAGGATACTAATATGTTATAGTAGAGTGTAGATTAAACTTACTGTTGCAACCATTAAATATATTCAAGCACCCCAAATAGATGTGAAACTATAGATGCAGCCTTATGTTTGAGCCATAATAGTGGTGTTATTGATATGTATTGTCTGTCATGATCTATCTCCTTGGATTCAGCTGTATTATAAACAAAGTCAGGACACTAGTCTGGTACAGAATACCAATAACACTTACACTTGTGCCACCTGCAAATGTATCCACTTGACCCAACCATAGGTGGTGGGGATGGGAACTACATGTTACTCAACACCACAGCAATTGTTATCTGAATTCCTGAGAAAATTGAGGTAATGCACAAAAGCTGTTTTTAAAAGATTTTCCAGATTACACTTAACCATCCAATTCAATTATTTCCTTGATATCTTGTTCTGTGTTGAATGTTAATATATGGGTGCTCTTTATTCAAACTGCAAGGGGAATGGCAAGAAAAATGGCACAAATCTCTGGCACTACTAGTAGAAGGCTCAAAAAAGGACAATGAGGGATAGAGATTAGAAGAAAGGCCAAGACTTGATTGTGAATTGAAATACTTGACCTAGCTTAGAAACTCAGAGCTCAAGAGCCAAACATATGGTTTACTAAATCCTGCTGTTTTTCCCTGTCTGTGTCCTGGTCCCATATTACCTGCCACACAAACTTGTTGTCACTTCAGCTGACCATCTCAGCAGTTCAGGATAACACAGAAAAGATTTGACTCTACACCTTCCAAACAATCCTGTTGAATTCAAACCAAAAGAAACAGGATATTCCCAATAACAGTCTAAATTCCTCCATGTTCCACCTGAGCAGACTGTTGTTTTGCAACATGCTAGCCAGTCTTTGTACAGACCATCAAGCCCAAGCTTGATATCAAGTACTGATATGGCAGTGCACTCATTATTGGTGTGTAAGTCCCCAAACAAAAAAATGCTACACATGCTTATTGGAACTGTCAAATAGTGTTGTGCATGTAGACAGGTACATTAACAAATAACGCAGCTCATTTTCTACTTCCATGTATGCTTGTGTTATAAGTCTTGTCTGTAGCATGGCTTGAATGTTTGTTCTCTGTTGTGATAGTCAGCAACATATCCAGAGCCATCCAGTTTGTCCTTCAAAAACTTCACAGATGAGTCTTTCTTAAAGCATCTTGACTGCTCATATTGGTTGATGCAGAAAGTAGCCATCTTCTCAGTGTGTGTGACAGATATCAATCCTCAGGCACATCTACCTGGTTCAGAAGGTGCACCGGAGGAAGTTGAAGTGGTGTGATGCTGGATCAATGGGGATGAACTCAGAGCTGGGAGACAACTTAAAACACTTGCAATCTCAGTGGCCTGGTTTGGTGGCATAATGTGCCAAGCTCTTTACACTTGGAAAGAGCCTGCATAATCATGTGGCAATCATGTGATAAAGAGCCTCTCCATATGATCAGCACATGATAATGCTGGCTGTGTGGTCTACTTCACAAAAAAAATACACTACTTGATGTGAAGCAGGAGCATGTTCCCTTTCCGGACTTCAATCTAGGCTCGTGACCAGTCTCCTGTATGCATTTCACAACAGGGTAAAGTAGCACCCAGCACAAGGGCTCCAGGTGATGACAGTAGAAATTATGCACCATGCTTTTCATTTGACTTGCTTGTACCACTCACAGACAGGCACTGCAAACAAATCAAAGGTATCATGCTAACACCAGCAATATCTAACATAATGGTAGTTCACATAAAACCCCCTCCTATATCTGCAAGGGGTACAAAAAAAATGGTTCATGGTTGGTATCATTCAAGAGTGGTAGATTCATGGAGTCATTTCCACTTTGGTAACATGGCCTCGCAGTGTCAATGTACTGGACAGCTTCCTTGTAGCTTATTTTGAGGGCTCATAGGATTTTTTGGTGCTCTTGACTGCAAAGCTATGTTCAACCCATTCAAGATGGTCTTGATCACCAGATATCCAGAGCTGGATAGGATACCATCTCCTTGGATTAAGTGGGATGAGCAGAAAGCTGAGCAATAGAGTGTTTGTTGTAGGAGGCTGTGTGGCATGATTACACATGAAGCACATATATGAGTGTAGAACACTTACTCAACTGTGCGTGATATTGGAGTGTCATTATCTTCCAGTACAAGATGGACATGAACACATGGCAGAAGTCATTTGTGAGATAATCATAGGCCTCCTCAGGCACTGCAAGAATGGGCCTGGTAAGATGTGTGGTATTGTAATGGTAGAAGTATCCCCCAGTAAAGACAGATGGGACAAGGGTGTACACAACATGCACTCCAGGAGGCTGAAACCTGCAACATCGTGTCATCAATTGAAATGGGCATACATGATGAGAGCATGCACATGACATTGCCCTCTTTGAGGGTGACAGTGACCATGTCTATTGATGAAAAGCTAGCCTCTGTTTCATCACCCCTATCCTCGTTGAGAAATTTCTGCTTGAGTAAATTAGTGAACAATGCAGGGCTCAGGTCTTTCCATTCCGCTTTTGATTGGCCTCATCACAGCCCATATCTTGCATCCAGGAGCTCCGATGATGTAGGTGCACTGCCCACAACAGTCAAAGTGGGGTATTGAAACCATGCCAGGGTGAGTGATGAGCCTCCAACCCATGCCACTCCACAGTCCTGTGCGGACGGTTTCTTAGGCCCCAAGAAGTACCTTTCTGTGGCACTCGACCAGAGATCCTGGTTTTTTCTTGTTAGCCCCCCCCCCCACGGTCTGGTTGCCAAGTGATGAAAATGAGATGTGTGTTCCCAAGCAGCCACTGAATGCAGAACTGGCTGTGCCCAGGGAGGCAGAGATGGAGCAATGCTCTGGGAGTCAAGCAGATTGCCCCAGATGCTGGTATTATCAGTGAGCTCTAGGAAGTCACTCAACGTGCTTTGTCAATGAATCTTCTGCTCCAGCTCCAGTCGGTACCAAACCTTGGTTTGTTGTACATGGTCTACCCAGGACCACCTCTGAGCGGGTCCCCAAGGTGTATGGCAAGCGACTCCAAAGAGCATGACACTGGAAAGAAATCCTTCCATCTTCAAACAACAACCAATTTTAAGTCAGCCATGTGTGTTCCAATTTTGGACATGAGAGTTCTCCATGCCCAATGGCATTCCTGGTTGGAGTGGTCTCTCAGAGAAGCAAGGGCTGGAGGCAGTGTGAGCTCAATTACCATGTCTTGAACCAAGTGAGAGTCAGGATTGTCTCTACAGGGCATATTGGGAGAGTCCTGGAAAGAGGGTCTAGCTGCTATCACTCTGACTAGGTCTCCTTCATAGCCTGTATGGTTCATCAGTAGTGTGTTGACTAACATGGCATTTATTTGGGTGACTTACAAAGTCTCTGTCATATCTCCCGGAAAAGGGTGCATATGTGTAGAAGTCTTCCCACCATCTAATCTTCTCTGATGTGGACAGGAACCCCCTCATGGTCTTGACAAGCAATCCTTGAAAGGGTATGTCAGTATGATAAATGCCTTCCGGTTGTTTTATGCCCAGGTGAAAATAACAACTTACAGCATCAAGACCTCTCCTATCCCTGGCAATATCCATTTGGGGTGCTAAACCTTTTGTGGGTATTTGAGCCAAGATGAACGGATGAAGAATTACCTGGCTGAATGCTCTGAGGTTGCGCCTCAGAGTCAGGACAAGGTTGTGATTGAATGTCAGGCATTGGTTTTATCAATGTCCATGAAAATGGATGAATGACTTACTGGTTTCCCTGTGGTTGAAGTACAGAAGTTCAGCGTTAAAAATATCAAGTTGTAATACCCTTTAAAACAGTCTAAAAGCTCTTGCATTGGGGAATGCAGATGAAGGCATCCACATGTGTTTTGGCAGCCAATATGGAACTCCATGGTGAGAGAACGTCAAATGAACCTCATCCCGTGATGAATGGCAGATGCAAGTGTCTCTCTCACCAAACAACAGGAACAATGTACCACCCCTTGTCTCCATAGATGGAGAATATTGTGTCAAGAAGTTCATAAGAAAGTCACCCAGATGTGGTGCTGTAGGGAAAATCTTGCAGGTGTTGACAAGAAAAAGAGTCAAAGAGCCACTGCCAAGGCCTGTGACATAATAGTATAGAATGTGAGCATAATCTTTGTAGTCCAGCCAGAAAGTCTTGTCCATTTTGATCAAGACTATGAAAGGAAGCAGCAGACTCAGGATTATCCTAGGGTTTGGACTTCATTGACACATCCCTAATTGAAGATCTGATGGAGCACAGCCACAATGTCTGCCCCTATTTGTGCAATGCACTGCGTGTTCACCCACTTGCCCTCCACAGCACTATTGTAAACCCGTGACTCACTGGCCAAGGAGGCTGCCACAAACATTGCAGCTGCTGTTCAGGGTGCCAACAAGGCCTTGGTTGCAACTTTGAACAACCTGGATGCTGAGCTTGACAAAAACCTGGGGCAATGGTGGCTCCCCATCTCCCACTGGTCCAATGATGAGGAAGCTCAAGGTATACACGGTCATCGTTGTTTTAGTAATCTCCTCATCTAGTTGACCATTATGCATGTCTGCCAGGATTTGAAGGCAGATGCACAGATCTGTGATCTATATATTGGTGCGTGTACATATTGTAGTTTTGTGGCTGGCATGTGCAGTGGGGTCATTGCAGAGAAGATAGCATGGCATGTTATACAGACTCAGTAGCAATGTTGTGCACAAAATTAAAGCAGCAGAAGCAAAAGACAACTATGAGTGTGGAGGTGCTGGTAACAAAATGGCTACAAAAAAGGTGTTAAGTCTTTTGTGGTGGATACTTTGGTGCCTACCAAGTCAGTAACTACTAGTCTATCATATGACCCTGGGTTCTAGGGAATGGACCTGTACAATTGACATTATGTGATATACTCTGAGCCTCCACATAGATGCCACATCGTTTTACAAGTGAGTAGCAAAAAAAAAGTTCTCATGCATGAGGGTTTTTGTGGAATGGTAGGCTTTATCAATAGTGAGATCTATTTTCTTTGCTGCATGTTAGTGACCATACTGCAGGTGCTCCATGGTGCTATATACCCACACTTTTCAGATATCAAGAAGAACACCTTTGTGCAATTCACACCCAAAACCCTGCTCTCACCCGTATATTCCCTTCTGTGTACCCTGCAATCACATTCAATGTGGAAATGGTATTGTTTTCTGCAGGCATTGTGACCCAGCAGACTTATAACTATGATCCCAACAAAGGAGAACACTGTAAAAAAAAACAAGTGTTTGGAATCTTAGTCTTAAATGGTATACTGAAATGTAGCTGACATGTGTATCTTCTCTCTATGTGCAGAACACCATCCCAGAATGCATGTGCCGAGCTTTTACCCAAGTGGTTGTCTATGTCTGGGTGCTGAAAATCAACGAGCCTTGACATGTAAAGGTATACCTCAACACACAATAGCTGAGTGGTTGCAGCGCTCTGGGCACTACACAAGGCTTTAGGTCTCACACAACTGGCAAGTACTTTACCTGTGCCTACGCTCCCTCTGCAATCACGCCAATCACACTGCCAATGTGCTCAGGTTGCCCTCTTGTGCTGGATTGCTGGGGATTGAGCCCTAGATAGCTGGATTAGTGCCTGTTGGCTGTTTTTGGGCCTCTTTGGTGTGTTTCTGTCGCTCTCAGCGCTCTCCCTGCGCGCCCCTCGCTGTCCCTCGACTCCACGTCGCTCCTGGACGCTCTCTGCACCCCCTCCTCGTGCCTCATCGCTTCCCATCTCCTCACCATCTCCTCACCTCCTCTCCTCTGCTGCTGCACCCCTTGTCCCCTCGCTCTCCCATCGTCTTCTACACCTCTTCCTCGTCCCCATGCCCGACGCCGACGCCTCCAAGCATATCAAGGCCCTCACCAAGGACAACTATGCGTCCTGGGCTGTGGACTTCAGCGCGCTAGCTCGCTCCAAGGGGTTCTACAGGCTTTTGAAGGGTACTGAGATGCGTCCTCAGGATCCTGACAAGGCTGAGGACTGGGATACTCGCCAGGAGAAGGCAGCTGGCGAGCTCATGCTCTCCCTGTCTGAGGAACAACGCATCCATGTCAAGGGCAAGGAGGATGATCCCACTGCTATGTGGGACGCTCTCCAGGCTGTCCATCAGCAGAAGATCCCTGGCACTCGCTTCAATGCCTTCGACGACTTCTTCGCCCTTAGGAAGCGTCCTGAGGAGTCCCTCAGCTCCCTCATTGCTAGGGTGGACACCCTCTATGCCAGGATCAAGGATCTTCGCCCTCCTGCCTACACCCTCGACTCTCTGGACCAGGAGCTGGCCTGCATGGCGCTCATTCGTGCTCTCCCTGAGGAGTACTCCCACTTTGTCTCTGCCCTCATGCTCCAGTCCACTATGGACAAGGATGCTGTGGTGCAAGCGTTCATCCAGGAGGAGAACAACAGGACTTGACACTCTACAGCGCCCCCTTCGACGTGCTAAGAACGAGCTCAAGGCCCAGTCGAGCTCTAGGAAGCCTGGCAACCAGCCTGGTCGCTCTCAGCGTGCCAACCAAGCCCAGGCAGTTGCTCCCAGCGCTCCTGGCACTTCCTCCACTGCTCCTGTCCCTCCCTCGGCCTCTCAGGCCGTTGTGGAGTATGCTGGCAATGCAAGTCTTCGCTCTTCTCCTTCCCCCACCAGTCCCACCTGTCCTCTCCAGCTCGATGCAGACGCTGACTGGATTGCTGACACAGGCGCCACTTCTCATATGACCCCTCACCGTCACTGGCTGCGCTCCTACACGCCCATGCGCGTCCCAGTTCGCCTTGCTGACCACACTGTGGTCTACTCAGCTGGTGTAGGGTCTGTGGTGTTCTGTCCTAGGGTGGGAGGGAAGGAAGCGAGGGCTGTAGAGTTTAGTAGGGTGCTGCATGTACCTGACCTGCGCTCCAATCTCCTCTCTGTACTCTATCTTACTCGTCATCATGGCTTCTCT